>NW_027203326.1:10000-20000 GCF_024711535.1 Dipodomys merriami
TAATAATCATTGAATTATGAGTAGACAATGCAGCACCTCTTCCCTTCTCCCCTTCCCCTCGTTCATAAAATATAATAAAAGTTACAAAAATGCTCTTTTGCCTTACAAGGATGTACACCTGTAAAAATGTTTGACTATATGTGTAATGTTTGTTTTTCAATACTTTTTTGATTTTCCCAACTCTAGGTACTTACCTTTATTCCAGGTGACAGCACGCAGAGGCTTCAAGAGCAAACAGAAGATCAGGAAACAAAAACCTAACAATGTCCTAGGAAGTGGATGTCAAAAATACATGCAAGAAGCACATGGCAGGCTGAGAGGTCCCTGAGAGTCAAGATGATTTGTGCAGGATGAGAAAAATAGTGACAAATAAGGCCTGGATCTGAGCTAGGAAGGGCAGTTTGAGGCTATGTCTGGGCCTAGCTGAGGATCTTGGGATTTGACAATATCCACATGTGTATAGAGTGATGTGGGAAGGGAGATTTCAGCCTACAGATTGTCTTTGGGATGATCTTATGTGAGCAAGCAGCTTAAATGTTTAGGCTCTGAGAGATGACACTACCACCCTCATAATGGAATAGAATATGGAACTCTGAGAGCCAAGCAAGTGTAACTAAAATCAACTCAAGCCAGCTCACTTGGCCTGTGGCTCAGGAACAAGAAAGATGCTCTTGTGTTGTTTTCAAAGTTCAAGAGATTCAAGTCTCAGGCATAAATGGTGTAGAGTGCCTCACTCGATGCTGCAGACATTGGATCATTGCTAAACCAGAAACCAATGTCTCAGGCCTTGTTATAAGAAGAAACCAAGAGAAACACAAGGCAACTCCGGCAAGGTAAAGCTATGACAGGAAACCTATTTAATCTCATCCTAGCCCACACTAGAACCTTCTTCTTGTGTACTTTTATATGAGTAGACTGAGAAAATATTTACTGTGTAGTTTTCAATCCAGTCTATTACAATTACTCAATTTAAGTGTACTCCCATTTCCATGTTTCAAAGATCCATTCTTTTTACTACCTCAGTGTGACAATGAGTCAGCCCAAACCCTGAATGTGCCTTATAATATATGCTGCCTGGACTCAGGCTTGCTGGAAATTCTGGTAATGGACCTGGTCCCTGCCGACCAGAAAGGTAGTTCCTTCTATGTTGGAAACTTCCTCCACCACTATAGACAGTGAAGACAAGAGAGCAGTTTCTGGACATTCTGTTTAAAAGTGAGTGTTCCTAAGCCGGGTGCTGGTGGCCCACAACTGTAATCCTAGCTACTCAGGACACTAAGATCTGAGGATTAAGGTTCAAAGCCAGTCCGGACAGGAAAGTCCATGAGAATCTTATCTCCAATAAAGCACTAGAAAACCGGAAGCGGTGCTGTGGCTCAACTGGTAGGGTGCTTACATTGAGTTGACGGGCTGAGGTATAGCATCCAAACCCAGAGTTCAAGCCCCATGACTGACAAAAAAAGTGAGTTTTCCCCTTCAAATCCAAGACTGATGAGACCCCCCTGGCATAATATTAGAATACTTGGTACATCTCTGAGACTGTTTCACTCGGGTCTTATCAAAGGAGCTTGGCTTGAGACAAGGAAGTGCAGTCTTCGAATAATTCCTTAGGACTGGACTGCCAGAACATATCATTTGCCTCATTAGCTAGTGGAGCCTTAATGATTTGCTTGCTGAGAGACTAGGATTAAAGGAATGAGCCAGTCACATCCAACGTCTACCCTCACATAGGAAATCACTATCTTGGAGGCCTTTGAAGGAATATAGACAGAATAAAGGATGCAACTTGAACTTGAATTTGGGGCCTGAGTGCTGTCCCATTCGTAGCATGCTACCAATTGAGCCCCAAGTCCACTTCTGGCCTTTGGCTGGTTAAATGAAGATAAGTGTCTTTAGATTTTACAAACTAGACTGGGTTCAAACTGGCATCAATCTGATCCTCAGATCTCACCCTCCTGATTACTAGGGTTAGAGTCATGAGCCATTCTGCAGTTATTTGGAAAGACGTATATAAGCATACTCACAGAACTTCCATGAAATTGTATAGACATATTTTAACTTTTTTCTGCCATATTTACATTACCATTTGTGACTTAGACAGTCCCATGTGTGTCTTGTTCAGAAAAGGAGAAGCATAGAGTTAACTTCCTTCTTCCATTGGTACAGATGCTTCTACCGTTACTGGGAGGAAGATAAACAAGTGAAAAAGTAAGTGGACATTGGCACAAAGAAAAATTTTGTCTTTTGAAACTTGGTACCTTTGACGTTTATGAATCAAAGTCAACTTTCTTCTTTGCACACCAGTTGTGATTTTCACCAGAGGGTTGAGGTTTGGCACGTCAGTGGATAGCAGCTTACACAGTTGTGGATGTGGTTGTGGTTTTGGACTCTCATGGATGCCAGAGAGGGCTGTGTATAACAAGTCAAATTCAGTGGGGAAACAGCTTTCTCTTTCTATCACAGGGAGAAATTTTTAAGATTATATTTGAGAAATTTCTAGAAGTGGGTTGTGAGGAGCATCCTGCTTGCAGGAGTCTCTTCCCAATTCCCCACATGCAAATCCTGCCAGAAAGAGGCTATAGTACAAGGCTCAGGATGGGGAGGGTGGGCTCTCATTTTCCTTGTCACAAATCTGCCCACAGCATTGTTTGTTCTATCCTCTCTATGTGGTGGACTTCTACCCTGATGATTTCTATGCACCTAAGAACCATGACACCCTGAAAGAACTTACACAGTATGTCAAGATCAACATGATCTCTTCAGACCTGCACTTCTGCTTACATATTCTTCTGGACCAGCTGGAGGAACCCAAGACCCCTGAGACCAAGAAAAAGAGGAAGAACTCATTGTTTAGATGCCTTAGGGATCATGAGGAGGGATAGAACCTGGGTCTCTAGGGATGGGCCCAATTGGTCAAGAGACCTTAGTACTCCTCAGTTTGGCAAAATGTCCTTTTATGGATATTCTATGCCAAGTAATATCTGTTCTCCTTTTGATAGAACTAGGAAGTAGCCACTCATTAGAATCACCCTACATTCTCATCAGTGTTAAGTCCAAACTCAAATTCTACAGCTTCTCCCATGGTACTTTAGCCACACCTTAACTTCTAGGGTCTACTTTAAGATTTCTGTACCTATTTCCATTCTCAGGTTTGCATCACCATAAAGCAGCTCCTGCAGAACTCCAAATAAAGAACCCATCAGTGGTGTCGTCTATGGTGACTGATAGAGATTGGAAGATCTCCAGAAAGCATGTGAACATGGAGGTTTTTTTTCAATTTGTAGAAAGGCCCAAGTAAGTTTTGAGTCCTATGGACATCACACTGGTTCTGAACCCCACATGTGATGCAGGCATACCTGCACATACCACCAAGGAAGAAGACGTTCCAGAATGTTTTCTATTGATGTTAACAATCCTGCTAGATTGGCACCAAACCAATCAAAAAAACACGTCTTGGTGTGCAGGGTAAATGTGTGCTAATGGAAAATGACCCCAGTCTATGTTCAAGAAACCAATAAGTGAGGTCCAAAATCTAGATTCAGTAGAGGAAAGGGAATCTTTCCCCACAATACCCAGACCAATCTGACCTCTTACAGGGGATTCAATTTCCAATTGAGAAATTAGAATTTGTCCCTACCTGGACTCAGGAAGAAAACCCTGTCTTTAATGAGGAAGTAGATCTCTTTGAGGACTCTGAGGGAGAATTTCTGATGTCTTCTCCTTTTCCCGAGACAATCCTTATTTTTCTTTTTGTCCTGATTGTTGTAAAAGGTTCATCCTTTTCATTTTTTAACTTTATTAAAACATATTTTTGACATATTCTAAAATTCATGATTCCTAAATATATTTCTTTTTAATCCTACAATCTGAAGCATCGTGCATATGTGTTCTGTGTGTGTGGCGGGGGGGAGGAACACAGAGTGACGGGGCTGTATTAGAGAGCCTACTGGATATAATGGGAACTGTTAAATACACAGGGAGTGTCAAGGAAGCCAGGCCATGCCTGCATGGGGCGATAAGGTGGCTATAAAAGCTCTAGGACATAGCAGATCAGAGGTCCTAGAAAGCTTTCCTGTCAATTGGGACAAATGCCACAATACTCATTGTGGTATGTGGGACTCTCTTCCAAAAGTGAGTTCGAATTTGAATACAACTTCATTGTGCTTTGGGCAAATATGGAAGAAAAATTTGTCTCCAATATTATAAAAAAAAGTCTACTTAGGGCTGAAAATATTTGACAAAATATATAGAAAATATGTATACTGGAAAGCAAAAGCCATAATCAATAGCAAAAAGAAGGCTTACATAGATGTACAAACACAAAATCAGGAAGAAAAAATACTCCACATTTAAATCAGTTATATGTAAATACATGTTATATTCTTGAAGTTATATATAGTATATTACATAATGTATAAGACTGAATATGATTTTTCCAACTACAAAGACATTTAAATTTTAGACTTGAGATTTTTTGCACAAAATATTAGTGTAAATATTATTGAGGGGAAGTAGTGATATAATTTGATTATAATTATAAGAATATATATGTGTGTTTCTAGATATAACACTGATTATAAATAGATGAATAAACATATAAATACATTTGTATATATCTGTCTATGAAGTTAATAAAATGAAAGTTAATGTAATGAAACTGATTATAGTATGTATAAAAAGTGGAGTGCATGAGACTCAGTCCTGTAATGCTAGTTATGTGGGAAGCTGGGTTCTGAGTTTTAGTATCACTTACAACCAAGTCATAGATTTTCAGAGGAGGCCTGGGCCCTCCAGTGTAGCAAATAAACACATAGGCAGTGGGGTCACACTCCCTTACCCCAGAGGAAAGTCAGTAGAAATCAGGACAAGCCTCTTATCTTATGACAGTCTATTCATTTCCTGTACAAACATGGCCATTTGTAGAACATCAGATGGAAAGTTGGCATTCCCTCCAAAAGGTTCTAAAAAGAGCCTTCCAAACTGTAGTCTCTGACTATACTGAAAACCTTATTTCCCTTCCCAAGATGAAAACACATAGAAATATGGCAAGGGCTCAAGCGAGATGGTCAAAGACTTACAAATACATAAAATTATATACTCTGTTTCAGTAATTCATTGACAAATCATCAAAGGCATGTCTTTATTTTTTTAAAGGAAAATGAAACCTACTCTGAGTTTATCAGGAACTGGATGATAGTTTGGTTGTTGAATTGTTGAATGCACTCCTGGGCATAGGAGACACATATCTTGGGGACATTTTTGTCGTGGTTGGTGTCCTCACGCAGCTTCACAATACAATGGCCATAATTTCTATGATGTCACAGCCACCTTTGCCATAGCAGCAAATAGGTGTCAGGCACTGATTTTGCCCTGAAGTGGACTCAACAACAGCAAAAGGCACTATTACAGGTGTTGGAGAAACAGAAGTGAATGTGGCTCTCTCCTCAGCAATTTCATGAGGTAAAGAAAACCAGAAATCTTACTGATAATTTCTATAAATCAAAGACATAAAATTGGTGATTTTTGTGGCAACAACTTCGTATTGGGGATATTGATAGGAGAGCCATCATCCAGGCAATTATCTAGGAGCAGGTACTCCAGACAGTAAGAACAGCAAGTACATCGCCCATTGATGGGAATGGAGCTGATTTGTTTCAGAAAAGGAAAACAGCACTGACATGCTTGCTTGTGAAGTAAGAATGGAAAGGTACAAAGAAGAAAAAGATCTGAAATGAAGATAGGTATAAATTAGATAGATATTGGATGCTGCCGATTACAAGAAGAAAAGTTCTGATTTTAGTTTAAATCTAACAACCCACTGGAACCAAAGTGCTACAATAGTAGTCAGACACAACTGATTCAGTAAAGAATACTTTTAAAATGTGATTCTAGCTGGGCTCTGGTGGCTCACAACTGGAATCCTAGTTACTCAGTTGACTGATATCTGAGGATCAGGTTTGAAGCAAGTCCAAGGAGGAAATTTGGTAAGACTGATTTCCAATTAACTACCAGAAATATGGACATGAAGCTGTGGTTCAACTGGTAGTCACTATCCTTCAGGAAAAAACTAATGGACAGCACCCAGGCCCTAGGTCCAAATCCCAGGACTTCACAAAACAAAGAAGCCAACAAATAAAATTTGGTGCTGTGATTCATCACTTAGCATTCTGATTCAATATATTTGTTATGAGCCTTGGAAATTTTATCCTTAGCAAATGCTCTTCCCTGATATTTTGCTGCATTACCAGCTTTCAAAGCCCTGACATCACCACTGTCTCCTCCCAGTTAGCATAGCAGTCTACCATTGGAAATTAGAAGATATATATTATTAATTAGAATTCTGATCATCTTTCCACATACATCAAATGAGTAAAAGCCACATTCCATTATTCTGAATGTTTTTAATCTTCCTCTGTTTTAATAAGCATTAAGCCTTAAAAATTCTACAGTGGTTATCATGTTAATTCAATAGTCATTCTTCCACCCAATCTTGTAACATATGTTTATAAAAGGAGAGACTATATGAAAGTGTGCACATTCTACCTTCTAACTATAATATTCTCAAGAAGTAGGATTTTACAGAAACGTCCTGATTGCTTTGCCAAATGACAGGATAAGAGATTTAAATAAGCTACCTAACATCTCAGAAGGAAAATGCTATTGGCTTTACAACAAATTCATTTGACTAGAACTGAGGAAGTGGGTTTCAGGAATGCCAGAGTCAAAGGGTATTATTCAAATCACCTTATCATGAGGTACAAGAAGTCTGTCTAGATCAACCTTCCAGGAAAAAAAGAAATGGAAAGCAATTAATGCTTCTAAAACAAGCCAGTTGGTGTTGGTTCATGCTTGGTATCCTAGCTACATAGAAGTCTAAGATGAAAGGATCTCAATTCAAAGGCTGGCCAGGAAGAAAACTTTCTTCTCTGCAACCAGCAGACAGGAAACCTCAGCTCTGTGCCTGAAGCCCAGCTGGATGACCTTGTCCACAGATATCCAGACACACAAGACCACCCCCATCTGAAATATTATCAAAAACATTCAAACAATATCTCTTGTTTGGGATATAACATTTAAAATATATATGAAAAACATTTCATGGGTTCCAGTTAAAATGTCAGAGTGAAAGTGTAAATATGTACTCACTTAAAGGTAAGTTACTGACAAGAATGATATTAATGGGGCTAGAGGCCCATTTCGTAAATTATCCACTTAACCATCTTTCCTCACAATTTGTCAGTCAGCCTGAACCATGAAATTTTGAATGCAAGGAATGTGTTTGAGCATGTAGCTTGTGAAAGTAATAATGAAAAGCTAAATACTGGAAGCTCAAGCCTGTAAAACTAGTTACTCAGAACCATGAGATACGGGAAACTCAGTTCAAAGACAACTGAGCAAAAAAGACTCCTATCTCCAATTAAACAATAAATGAAGAAAGCTGAGCTGTGCTTCAAATGTTAGAGTACTAGATCGCATGAAATGCTAAGGGACAGTATCTAGGTCCTGAATTCAAGCCCCAGTACTGGCTCTCATACACAAAATGCTCATGACAACACCACAGTATATGCATATGTTAGCAAGGGATGTAGATGAATGGGATGATGACATCATTTACCTCACTTTTCGTCTCAAGCATTCTGTACAGTGTAGCTTAGTCTGTGAAAAGCCCTAGGTTAAATCTTTCCTCAAAATCAGCAGATACATCCTCATTTCCCTCAGCACATTCAAACATACACATAAAAGTGTATATTTTTTGAGCTAATTTTGAAATATATAACCATACACACGTGCTTCAGAATTGTGTACCCTTGTTTAGGTTTCATAGGGAACACAATATATCCAGGTTCTGGCTCACTCTTGTAATCTTAGCTGTTCAGTAATGTGGGATCTGAGGATCACAGTTTAATGCCAACCCAAGCTTATAAATCCTCAAGATCTTACATTCAATTAAGTAGCAAAAAAACAGAAGTGGAGATGTGGTTTGAGTGGCACAATGACAGCATTGAGTAAAATAATCTAGGCAGAGCTCCAGAAGTTCAGTTCAAGCCTGAATACTAGCCCACTAGCCCTCAAAAAGCCAAAAAAAAACCCAAAACACAAAATCAAATATATGTCAAATATTTTGTAACTTTTGTAGCAAAATCCAATGAGGCAACATAGTTTCTGGTTTGTTGAAGATTTGGTGGGGAAACCCCAAATTCAACATGTGTTTAAGTGATGTAACAAACAAGCAACCAAATAAAATTTCCCATTAAAGAATTTTCCTTAGTATTCACTGGGACCCCTGACAAAGGGATTTTTTTCTATGTTTTTGAAAATCACTGGGTTTTTTTTTTCAGTAAGGGAAATAGTTTAAACCTTTACTATAAGTTTAAGAGTCATTGGAAGTGCCAAGTGAAGTGAATGTACGACAAAAAGCACACAATATTATTATTTTCGATGCCTCTGTTGAGACACTACAAACTTGTAATAGGGTGGCCTCTCAGAAAGAGAAGGGGGATGCTCAGCATCACTGGTCATAAAAGAAATGCAAATCAAAACCAAAACCACATTTAGATTCCACTCACCCCAGTTAGAATGGCCATTATCAAGAGAGCAAATAATAACAGATGTGGGAGTGGATGTGGCTAAATGGAACACTACTAAATTGATGGTAGGAATGTAAACTGGTTCACCCACTCTGGAAGGCAGAATGGAGGTTCCTCAAAAAACTAAACATAGAACTACCCTAAGATCTGAAGTAGGCCCTGAGAGGAGACTTGAGCGTGTAGTTTCTTTCATGGCTTTGCCTTTGTTTTACAGATTTTTAGAAGAAGAAAATCCTTTAATCAAGGTTTACTAGAACTTGGTTCCAACCAGCCCAGTTCCTGGAATGGAAAGAATTCCCCTCTGTCCTCCTCCACTTAACAACCTAACTCACTGTTACAGACTCTGTACTGTACTGTTACAGACTGTACACAGTCTGTACACAGTTACAGACTGACCAATGAAACAGATAGATTGTAAACTAGCTCCTACTGGCAACTTACAGAGCTTACCATAAACTGCGACTTTTTCAAGTGCTTATGGTAAACTCCACTAAACTCCTCCTTTGTGTATGCTTACTGTAAACTCTGCCTTTTGTGTGTACTTTACCTTACCCACTGAATTTGTGAGTCATTAACCCAAAAGTTATAAGCGGGTTTAAACAGTCATTATGTGACAAACTCTAACTTGATTGGCCACCTGCATGTGGTCTAGTATGACTGTGCAATCTTTTGTGTGTGTGTCAATCTCATTGGTCAACTGCATGACCAGGTTTGACCTCCTGAATTTTGCCTTTAAAAACCAAAGTACATGGGCCCCTAGGGGTCACAGTTCCAGCTCCCGAGACTGTGCTGTGGCCCTAACCAGTCATTGTAGGAGCCTTCTTAATAAAGTCGCTTCTTTGTTAACAACTTTGTTGCAGTGGGCTCTGTCACTCCAGATGACTAGGTGGTCTGGCCTGCCTGAGTAAGGGTCTTCCTACTACAGATCCAACAATCCTACTCCTCAGCAATTATCCAAATGATCTCAAACTAGGGCACAATAAGCTACCAGCACAACTCTGTTCATTTCATCATTGTTTACCATAGCTAAGATACAGATCCAACCCAATTGACTCAATAAATAAATGGACCAAGAAAATGTGGTATATTTACACAATGGAATTTTATACTTCTATCAGAAAGAATGAGAGAGTCCATTTTGTAAGAAAATGGAAAGACTTGGAAAAAAAATCATATTAAGTGAAGAAGACAGGCCCAAAGAAACACGATTTCCCTCATTTGCAATGATTAGTATTAGCCTGTTAGTCCTGAAAGTGGATCATAATAGCTCAGGAGTTATGAACATATATATGAACATACAAAATGATGCAATTTGAAATGAACGCCAAGACATAGAAACAGCAGGTCTTCTTTTATTTAGTTGTCAAGCTTGATGTAGCCAATGTACAGGAGCTAGTTCTTTCTTCTTACTT